>NW_024070196.1:38663332-38704956 GCF_014754425.2 Oryx dammah | reverse complement strand
GATCTTTTTAATGTGTTGTTGGATTCTGATTGCTAGAATTTTGTTGAGGATTTTTGCATCTATGTTCATCAGTGATATTGGCCTGTAGTTTTCCTTTTTTGTAGTATCTTTGTCAGGTTTTGGTATTAGGGTGATGGTGGCCTCATAGAATGAGTTTGGAAGTTTACCTTCCTCTGCAATTTTCTGGAAGAGTTTGAGTAGGATAGGTGTTAACTCTTCTCGAAATTTTTGGTAGAATTCAGCTGTGAAGCCGTCTGGACCTGGGCTTTTGTTTGCTGGAAGATTTCTGATTACAGTTTCAATTTCCGTGCTTGTGATGGGTCTGTTAAGATTGTCTATTTCTTCCTGGTTTAGTTTTGGAAAATTGTATTTTTCTAAGAATTTGTCCATTTCTTCCAGGTTGTCCATTTTATTGGCATATAATTGCTGATAGTAGTCTCTTATGATCCTTTGTATTTCTGTGTTGTCTGTTGTGATCTCTCCATTTTCATTTCTAATTTTATTGATTTGATTTTTCTCTCTTTGCTTCTTGATGAGTCTGGCTAATGGTCTGTCAATTTTATTTATCCTTTCAAAGAACCAGCTTTGTTGATTTTTGCTATGGTCTCTTTTGTTTCTTTTGCATTTATTTCTGCCCTAATTTTTAAGATTTCTTTCCTTCTGCTAACTCTGGGGTTCTCTAATTCTTCCTTTTCTAGTTGCTTTAGGTGTAGAGTTAGGTTATTTATTTGACTTTTTTCTTGTTTCTTGAGGTATGCCTGTATTGCTATGAACTTTCCTCTTAGCACTGCTTTTATAGTGTCCCACAGGTTTTGGGTTGTTGTGTTTTCATTTTCATTAGTTTCTATGCATATTTTGATTTCTTTTTTGATTTCTTCTGTGATTTGTTGGTTATTCAGAAGTGTGTTGTTCAGCCTCCATATGTTGAAATTTTTAATAGGTTTCCTCCTGTAATTGAGATCTAATCTTAGTGCATTATGGTCAGAAAAGATGCTTGGAATGATTTCGATTTTTTTGAATTTATCAAGGTTATATTTATGGCCCAGGATGTGATCTATCCTCGAGAAGGTTCCATGAGCACTTGAGAAAAAGGTGAAATTCATTGTTTTGGGGTGAAATGTCCTATAGATATCAATTAGGTCTAACTGGTCTAATGTATCATTTAAAGTTTGCGTTTCTTTGTTAATTTTCTGTTTAGTTGATCTGTCCATATGTGTGAGTGGGGTATTAAAGTCTCCCACTATTATTGTGTTGTTGTTAATTTCCCCTTTCATACTTGTTAGCATTTGTCCTACATATTGCGGTGCTCCTATGTTGGGTGCATATATATTTATAATTGTTATATCTTCTTCTTGGATTGATCCTTTGATCATTATGTAGTGGCCTTCTTTGTCTCTTTTCACAGCCTTTGTTTTAAAGTCTATTTTATCGGATATGAGTATTGCCACTCCTGCTTTCTTTTGGTCTCTATTTGCATGGAATATCTTTTTCCAACCCTTCACTTTCAGTCTGTATGTGTCCCTTGTTTTGAGGTGGGTCTCTTGTAAGCAGCATATAGAGGGTTCTTGTTTTTGTATCCAATCGGCCAGTCTTTGCCTTTTGGTTGGGGCATTCAATCCATTTACGTTTAAGGTAATTATTGATAAGTATGATCCCGTTGCCATTTGTTTTATTATTTTGGGTTCGGGTTTATACTCCCTTTTTGTGTTTCCTGTCTAGAGAATATCCTTTAGAATTTGTTGGAGAGCTGGTTTGGTGGTGCTGAATTCTCTCAGCTTTTGCTTGTCTGTAAAGCTTTTGATTTCTCCTTCGTATTTGAATGAGATCCTTGCTGGGTATAGTAATCTGGGCTGTAGGTTATTTTCTTTCATCACTTTAAGTATGTCTTGCCATTCCCTCCTGGCCTGAAGAGTTTCTATTGAGAGATCAGCTGTTATCCTTATGGGAATCCCCTTGTGTGTTATTTGTTGTTTTTCCCTTGCTGCTTTTAATAGTTGTTCTTTGTGTTTGATCTTTGTTAATTTGATTAATATGTGTCTTGGGGTGTTTCGCCTTGGGTTTATCCTATTTGGGACTCTCTGGGTTTCTTGGACTTGGGTGATTATTTCCTTCCCCATTTTAGGGAAGTTTTCAACTATTATCTCCTCAAGGATTTTCTCATGGTCTTTCTTTTTGTCTTCTTCTTCTGGGACTCCTATAATTCGAATGTTGGAGCGTTTCATATTGTCCTGGAGGTCTCTGAGATTGTCCTCATTTCTTTTAATTTGTTTTTCTTTTTTCCTCTCTGATTCATTTATTTCTACCATTCTGTCTTCTATTTCACTAATCCTATCTTCTGCCTCCGTTATTCTATTATTTGTTGCCTCCAGAGTTTTTCTGATCTCATTTATTGCATTATTCATTGTATATTGACTCTTTTTTATTTCTTCTAGGTCCTTGTTGAACCTTTCTTGCATCTTCTCAATCCTTGTCTCTAGGGTATTTATCTGTGTTTCCATTTTGACTTCAAGATTTTGGATCATTTTCACTATCAATATTCGGAATTCTTTCTCAGGTAGATTCCCTATCTCTTCCTCTTTTGTCTGGTTTGGTGGGCATTTCTCCTGCTCCTTTACCTGTTGGGTATTCCTCTGTCTCTTCATCTTGGTTATATTGCTGCGTTTGGGATGGCCTTTTTATATTCTGGTAATTTGTGGAGTTCTCTTTATTGTGGAGCTTCCTCACTGTGGGTGGGGTTGTATCAGTGGCTTGTCCAGGTTTTCTGGTTAGGGAAGCTTGTGTTGGAGGTCTGGTGGGTGGAGCTGGGTTTCTTCTCTCTGGAGTGCAGTGGAGTGACCAGTAATGGGTTATGAGACGTCTAAAGTTTTGGAGTAACTTTGAACTGCCTGTATATTGAGGCTCAGGGGTGTGTTCCTGTGTTGCTGGAGAATTTGTGTGATATGTCTTGCTCTGGAACTTGTTGGCCCTTGGGTGGAGCTTTGTTTCAGTGTAGGTTTGGAGGCATTTGATGAGCTCCTATTGCTTAATGTTCCCTGAATTCAGGAGTTCTCTGATGTTCTCAAGCTTTGGACTTAAGCCTCCTGCTTCTGGTTTTCGGTTTTATTTTTACAGTGGTCTCTAGACTTCTCCATCTATACAGCACCAATGATATAGTATCTAGGCTAAAGATGAAAGGTTTCTCCACATTGAGGGGTACCCAGAGAGGTTCACTGGGTTACATGGAGAAGAGAAGAGGGAGGGGGTAGTTAGAGGTGACTGGAATGAGATGCGGTGAGATCAAAAGAGGAGAGAGCAAGCTAGTCAATAGTCACTTCCTTATGTGTGCTCCATAGTCTGGACCTCTCAGCGGTATTTACGGAGTTATACAGGGGAGAGGAGAGAGAGGAAGTAGACAGAGGTTGCCAGGAGGGTAAGAGAGAGGAATGAAAAGGAGAGAGACAGGTCCAGCCAGTAATCAGTTCCTTAGGTGCTCTCCACCATCTAGAACACACAGAGAATCACAGAGTTGGATATAGAAGAGATGGGGGGAGGTGGGGGGAGAGACAGAGGCCACCTGGTGGAGAAAAAGGAGAGTCCAAAAGGAGGAGAGAGTGGTCAAGCCAGTAATCTCACTGTCAGGTAAGATTGGGTTATGAAATGTACAAGATTGACAACAAAAACCGAAAAGCAAAGATTAAAAACCTAGAGTAGAGGTTAGATTTTCAGAAATACAATGTTAAAGAGACGAAGCAGAAGGAAGAAAGAAAAAAAAGAGAAAAGATTAAAAAATAATAATAATATTAAGAAAAAGAAATAGGGAAAAAATATATATAAGAAAAAATAAAAATTAAAAAAAAAAAAAAAACCCGAGATTAAAAAAGAAATACCAACAACAACCACGCGAAGGCTATATATGGTGTTTGCTTTAAAAAAGTAGAGTCTTTTTTTTTTTTTGAAAAGTAATAGTTATAGAAATATAAAGTAGAGAAATAGAAGACTTAACAGTTAAAAAAAAGTTTGAGAGAAAAAAAAAAAAAAGAAAGCAAAAAACAAAAAAAAAAGGCAAAAAAAAAAAAAAAAAAGGAATGATTGTAAAAATTGTGAAGATATATCTGGGCCTTCTCTGATGTTGTGGGCCGTGTTGGTCACTTCCAAGGCGTTTCCCTCTGTTTAGCTTCTGTTTGCTGGTCTCTTCAGGGTCTGAATTCCGTCCTGACACATGGGGGCGGTGGTGGAACCTTTTTTTTTTTTTTTTTTATTAGGCTCACTAGTTCAGTCGCGCAGTGGGGAGGGGGGGATGCTGCAAACAAATAGCACTGTCGTGGGCACACAGCGTCTCAACCCCGCTGGACCTGTCTCCCCCCACGACGCACAAACCGCTCCGGCTCCACGGAGCTCAGCCAGGAACCATCCGAGGCCGGCCCCAGGCTTCGTGCACCTCCCCGGTCCAAGCCGCTCGGTTTTGGCACCCAGGTAACCCTCAGAGGCACAAACTTGTTTGAGACTGCGCTCTGCGCCCCTCCCGGGTCCGAGCAGCTCGGGAGCTTGGCGAGCGCGGTCGCCGGGACTTGTCCCCTTCTCTGTTTCTACTGCTCAGTTTTCTGGGTGTACTGCTGGCGCTCCTTGTGAGGCGGGTGGTGACTGTCCTGCATCCCCTGAAGTCTCAGCAAAGAAGCCTGCCTGCCGCTTTTCAGGTAGTCTCTCCGGGGCTGCGATTGCCCCTTTCCAGCCCTTACAGCTCTGGCTGCCTGTCCCCGGCGGGGGATGGTCTGCAGCCGGCTATTTCCGTTCAGTCCTTTGTTCTATGTGCGGTCCTGGCGGGGTCTTATGTTCGCGCTTTTCGCGTGGTAGCTATCCCCCAGCCTGGTTTGCTCGCCCGAGTTCGATCGCTCTGGTTACGCGTGGGGCGTTTCTGCCCGCTTCTTACCGAGCGCGGCAGCCCGCGTCTCCCGCGCTTCCCTGCCCTGCCCCCACTTGCTAGCGGCGGCTGCAGGCGTCTGCGCGGCTTTTCCGCTGGGGGAGTTACTGTTGGGCTCGTAATCTGTTGGTTTTAATTATTTATTCGTTTTTCCTTCCTGTTATGTTGCCCTCTGTGTTTCCAAGGCTCGCCTTAGACTCGGCAGGTAGAGTGTTTCCTTGTGTTTGGAAACCTCTCTTCTTAGAATTCCCTTCCCGGGACGGGCTTCCCTTCCCGGGATGGAGCTCCCTCCCCACCTCCTTTGTCTCTTTTCTCGTCTTTTATATTTTTTCCTACCTGGTTTTGAAGACACTGATCTGCTTTTCTGGTTGCCTGATGTCCTCTGCCTGCCTTCAGAGGTTGTTTTGTGGAGTTTGCTCCGCGTTGAAATGATCTTTTGAAGAATTTGTGAGGGAGAAAGTGGTCTTCCCTTCCTATTCCTCCGCCATCTTAGGACCGCCCCCCTATATTCTTACATTTTAAAAGTATCTCTTTTAAGCAGCATATAGCTGCATTAAAAAAAACAAAAACAAAAACAAAACCCCTGATTCTGACAGTCCTTATTTTTGGCTGTTCTGGGTCTCTGTTGCTGTGTGGTGGGCTTTCTCTAATTGTGATGAACAGGGCTACTCTCTTGTGGCAGTTCACAGGCTTCTCATTGTGGTGGCTTCTCTTTTTGAAGAACACAGGCTCCAGGGTGAATGAGCTTCTGTACCTGGGGTGGTGCACAGGCTCAGCTGCCATGTGGCATGTAGAATATTCCTGGAGAAGGGATTGAACCCATGTCCTCTGTGTTGGCATGTGGATTTTTAACCACCAGAACACCAGGGAAGCCCCAATTTTTGTTTTTAAAGTAGAGAATTTGATTTATATTTAGTCTAGGTTATATGTGATTATTATTACATTAATTACTAACACATTTGGGTCTAGACCTATCACATCGCTATTTGCTTTTTGTTTACCCTGCTTTGTCTCTTTAGCTCTTCTTTACTGATATTCTGAACTAACTATACTTTTAAAATTATTTGGCTTCCCAGGTGGTGCAGTGGTCAAGAATCCGTTTGCCAATGCAAGAGACGCAGGTGACATGGTTCGACCCCTGGGTTGGGAAGATCTCCCGGAGAGGGAAATGGCAATCCACTCCAGTATTCTTGCCTGGGAACTCCCATGGTGGGCTGTTGGGCTAGAGTCTATGGGGTCTCAAAGAGTTGGATGGATGCTAGAGCATGTTTCTCCTTCAATCAGTTGGAAGTCACACATCCTTTCATTCTTTTAGTGACTCTTTTCCTTTTCCCACTTCTAGAAGGGGCATTTAGCAGCTCTCATGCACCACTTCCCTGACAGCTCAGTTGGTATCAATGGGCTTCTCTGATAGCTCAGTTGGTAAAGACTCTGCCTGCAATGCAGGAGACCCCAGTTTGATTCCTGAGTTGGGAAGATCCACTGGAGAAGGGATAGGCTACCCACTCCAGTATTCTTGGGCTTCCCTTGTGGCTCAGCTGGTAAAGAATCCACCTGCAATGCAGGAGACCTGGGCTCGATCCCTGAGTTGGAAAGATCCCCTGGGGAAGGGAAAGGCTACCCACTTCAGTATTCTGGCCTAGAGAATTCCATGAGCTGTATAGTCCATGGGGTTGCAAAGAGTCAGACACGACTGAGTGACTTTCACTTCACTTCACTTCACATGCACCACTGGCTCTCAACTCCAGTTTTTGTCCCTTTAGTCATCTGTGTCTATTGAAAGCTCCACTTAGTATTTCAGCCTTGCAGAAATCTCTTGCTAAATACATATAAACCCCCAAGGGAAAGTGGCTTCTGATTTTCTTTTTTTTTAATCCTGCTTTTCTAGTTCTAGTCCTGAATTACCTAATCTATCACAACAGAAAGTAGAACCTTTTACAGTCAGTTCTCCCTAGAGAATAATACAAGCCAGATTGCATCATTGCTCACAGCTCACAATCTTTGGATGGGTCCTTATGTATTCAGAGGAGAAGTCTGAGGTCCAGTGGCCCCTCCCCTTCCCCATTTCCCCTGTGACGTTATCACCTCCTACTCAGCTGCACCAGTTTCTATACTGCTTCTCAAACCTGGCACACTTGTCCTCAACTCTGACCATTTACATTTTCTATTCTTTTTGTATGGAATAGGATACTTTTCTATTTGATAGCTGCTTGTCTTGCTCCTCCCTCTCCTCACATAACTTGCTGAAACCTTACTTTCCCAGTAAATCTTATCTTGTGATCACAGGGAAGAATTAAACTCTGCAGGCATTATTTTCTTTTGATTCATTTTCCTCCTTAGAAATGGCTACCTTATCATATATTTTATAATTTGCTATTATTACTACTTTCTATCTGTTTCCTTTCATTAGAGTGTACATTTCAATATGACAATGAATTTTTAAATTATTATTGTTCGCCATGTAGCTCCAGTATCTGGAATAGTGCCTGGCACACGGTGGATGCTTAATGAATGTGTTTTGAATGGTGGGATGAATAATGTGGTTATCACTAAGAGTTTGGGGTTTAGATTTGAAAACTATTAAGCAATATTGATTAATTACATGTTGATGACAATTTTGAGGAGCCCAGGAGGACGAGAAGTTTTCTGACCCAGGGAACCACCTCTTTTCCTTTGAACAAACAGGCTCCTTGTTTACCAGGCGGCATTTAATGTCTTTTTCTTCTCTGGCTCCATTTGACTTCGTGGATATCTCATCTCACTGTTTACCCCAAAGGCAATAACTATATTAATGATGCTCTCCAGGATGTTGCCAATGATGTCAAAGGCCAATGCACATCCTGTGGGCTATGTTCCCTGTATCTATTGAATTCAGGTAGAATTTCCTTAGTGTCAATTAAATGACAGAAATGATAAGTGCTACTGATGTTAAAAGGAGGAAAAGCTTTCTATAGTTTGAGAGCTTGAGAAAGGCTGTAGAAAAGAAGTAGTCTTTCATATGCTCACTAACATTTGAGTAGGACGTGACTATTTAAAAGATGTCTTTCAGGGCAGATAGGGCATGGAACGAGCGTATTGTGGAGGTAGACATGGGGTACATAGAATGGATTTTGGAAGAACGTGGAGGAGTTGGGGTGGGGCAGAGGATGAACAGAGATGTGGAAATGCAAATCTTTCAGTTGTTTTCAAGAAAGGAGAATGTATCCATTTAACGTGAACATAATTTACAACCACGCAGAATGTTTATTTAAAATCAGTGGAAAATGAAGCTGGAGAAAAGGTAATAGATACATGGTTAATTCAGTTCCCTTCAATATCCAGGCAGTTTTGAAAAAATATAGGATGTGCCATTTGATTTCATTTTCTTTTTTTTTTAATTTTTATTTTTACTTTATTTTGCTTTACAATACTGTATTGGTTTTGCCATACATTGACATGAATCTGCCACGGGTGCACATGAGTTCCCAATCCTGAGCCCCCCTCCCACCTCCCACCCCATATCATCTCTCTGGATCTTCCCCGTACACCAGACCCAAGCATCCTGTATCCTGTATCGAACATAGACTGGTGATTCGTTTCTTACATGATAGTATACATATTCTTATTTTTTATTTTGAATAGATTCAGCTGATACCATATTCTTCACATTAGATTAATATGTCATTTAGAAAAGAGATTCAGTTTTAGTTCTTTGACTTTGATGTTCTCTATAGAGTCTTTTTGTAAGAAAGGAAACAATTAGGGATGAACCTTCTGGAGAAATGTGGGTCTGCAGATCCTGGATCACAAACCATTTGGTGTGTTAAAAAAAAAGAGAGTGAAAAATAAAAAGCAGACTATGTAGAGACGAGAGTCAACTGAACAGTAAAAATGTCTCATGAACTGTTAACTGTCTCTGGAGTATTAATGGAGATCAGTTTGGCTTTCTGAACAATCAAATCAGTCAGATCAGCCAGACTCACTAACCTGGCTCTGGCCAGAATCTCTGTTTGGGTTTTGGGTTTGGGGCTTTCTCAGGTAACTTAATGTAGCAAGAGGCACCCAATAACTGACTTTGCCTCTTACATGTCAACAACCTTGGGCAAGTCCACTGACCTCTTCATGTTTCGGTTTCCTCATGTAAAATATCAAAGTATTGAAGCACATATTTCCTATGACCCCTTTTACTCTCACACTATCTCCTTCCTCAGGAGACTGTCCCAGGAACCTGTCCCTGATCTGGGTCTGGGCTGCTCCAGAGGATGCCTAGGACAGACTCAGGACTGTTTTACTACCAGCCCAGGGTTTACGGGAGGACTTCCTTCCTGAAACAAGTCAACTTGATGCATCTGTATGCACTTCTAGGAAGAAAACTAAGCTAAGATACTGATCCTATAAAGTGCCATTGCAGGTCCCCTTCAACTGGGTGTTACATTTGAGGGAAAAATGTGTTATTTAAGCAAGTTTCTGCTGCCACATATTCTTCTATTGCCCAAGAAAGATGAAGAGCTGGGCTAGTCCCTGTCTTAGTGGGGAGGGGGAAGGTCTGTCTGCTTTGTGGAAACATGTGTCTGGATTTAGTTTCCGCAATTATCCTGGTGCCTGTAAATGCAGACTTTCCCTTCAAGCTGTTTCTGATTTCAGTGTGGACTGTTATTTATATGAAGTGACAAAGACAAAACTCAGCAGGACTGAAGCCTTTCATGAATTTATCATTTTATTGAGTGCCTTAGACTAGAGTTGTTAGTTATATAACAATGTCCACTAATGCGTTTTTAGGTAATTGGTTTGCATGAGGGTCTATATTATTTATCAATACAGAGTAAATAATTTACATTTATGGGTTTTGTTTGTTTGCATGAAGGAGCTTGGTGAAGTGGAAAAAGCATAGACTTTTGCAACTGACTTGGCTTCAAATTTTACCTCCTCCACTTTCTAAGTGTATGGCTTAGAAATTGTTGCAAAGCTACCCTAAGACTTGATTTTCTATTAAATGGGTGTAATCAAACCCAACACAAAGTTGCTCTGCAGACAAATGATGAAGGTCAAGTTCACAGCATAGTTTCTGAGACAGAGTAGATTCTAAAAAATAATTGTTAAATGAATGAAGTTAGTTCCCTTCCTCTTTTGTTTATTCCTCAACCTTTATAGTTGCTGAAACTTGTGAAAAATAATATATTACAGCAGTAGCAGGTATGAATGATCAAAACAAAATCCTTTCCTTCAAGGGACTCCCACATGACCAAAGTGAGGTAAACAGAGGTGTTGTCCTTGAAAAGATAACAAGTGTGCTTTCTAAGTGTCTTTATTTTTTTTTAAATCAGTGTTTATATACCCTCTCCCTTATGTGGATCCAGGATGAAGCATGTGCCAAGGCAAATTTAGTAATCTGAGATTAAGAATAAATAGGAGGAAAACCTTTGAATTTAATTGTCTTAATCTAATATTAAAGACTTAATAGATATGAGAAAACTGAGTCATAAAGTTTAACTACCAAGAAGTAACCCCCACAAGACTGAGCTAGACATGCTTTTGAGTGTTTGAGTGTCTCCTGCGGAGGCAAGGGTCAGCAGTGGCCTGCTGCAAGACAGGGGCTCTGACCACAGCAGATCTGGGAGGCGTGGCATGTGGCATAAGCCCTCTTGGAGGAGGTCACCATTAACCCCACTGAGCAGACTGCCCACAAACTGGAGAGCAATTATACCAAAGAAGTTCTCACACTGTTGCAAAAGCTCTAGGGCTCACAACAGATTTCTCAACCTGGGGATCTGGCAAAGGGACTGAGAACCCCAAGGGAATTTGACTTTGAAGGCCAGTGGGATTTGATTACAGAACTTCCACAGGACTGGGAAAACAGAGACTCTGGAAGGCACAAACAAAGCCTTGTGTGCACCAGGACCCAGGAGAAAAGAGCAGTGACCCCTCAAGAGACTGAGCAAGACCTACCTGTGGGTGTCCAGGAGTCTCCACCAGAGGCATGCATTGACAGTGGCCTACCACAGGGTCAGGGCACTGACTGCAACAGTCCTGGGAACAGCAGCCAGCTGGCATAAGTCCTTTTGAAGGAGGTTGCCATTACCATCATTACCCTTGTATTTGGCCTCAGGCCAAACTACAGGGAGGGAACACAACCCACCCATAAATAAAAATTGGATTAAAGATTTACTGAGCATGGGCCCCTCACCACAGCAAGACCCAGTTTTCCTCATAGACAGTCCCTCCTGGCAAAACCATCCCCGAGAAGAAGAAATGCAAAAGGCAAAATGGTTGCCTGAGGAGGCCTTACAAATAGCTGAGAAAAGAAGAGAAGCAAAAGAGAAAAGGAGAAAAGGAAAGAGATATTCATCTGAATGCAGACTCCCAAAGAACAGCAAGAAGAGATTTGAAAGCCTTCCTCAGTGATCAGTGAAAAGAAATAGAGGAAAACAATAGAATGGGAAAGACTAGAGATCTCTTTGAGAAAATTAGAGATATCAAGGGAACTTTTCATGCAAAGATGGGCTCGATAAAGGACAGAAATGATAGGGACCTAAAAGAAGCAGAAGTTATTAAGAAGAGGTGGCAACAATACACAGAAGATATATACAAACAATGGTCTTAATGACCCAGACAACTACGATGGTGAGATCACTCACCTAGAGCCAGACATCCTGGAATGTGAAGTCAAATGGGCCTTAGGAAGAATGACCATGAACAAAGCTAGTGGAGGTGATGGAATTCCAGTTGAGCTATTTCAAATCCTTAAAGATGATGCTGTGAAAGTGCTGCACTCAATATGTCAGCAAATTTGGAAAACTCAGCAGTGGCCACAGGACTGGAAAAGGTCAGTTTTCATTTTAATCCAAAGAAAGGCAATGCCAAAGAATGTTCAAACTACCACACAATTGCACTCATCTCACAAGCTAGCAAAGTAATGCTCAAAACTCTCCAAGCTAGGCTGAAACAGTACGTGAACAGAGAACTTCCAGATGTTCAAGGTGGATTTAGAAAAGACAGAGGAACCAGAGATCAAATTGACAACATCTGCTGGATCATAGAAAAAGTAAAAGAATTCCAGAAAAACATCTACTTCTGCTTCATTGACTACACTAAATCCTTTGAGTGTGTGGATCACAACAAACTGTGGAAAATTCTTAAAGACATGAGAATACCAGACCACCTTACCTGCCTCCTGAGAAACCTGCAGGTCAAGAAGCAACAGTAAAAACTGGACATGGAGCAACAGACTGGTTCCAAATCAAGAATGGAGTATTTCAATGCTGTGTATTGTCACCTTGCTTGTTTAACTTGTATGCAGAGTATAATTCTGGGCTGGATAAAGCACAAGCTGAAATCAAGATTTCCAGAAGAAATATCAATACCCTCAGATATGCAAGAAGATACCACCCTTATGGCAGAAAATGAAAGGAACTAAAGAGCTTCATAATGAAAATGAAAGAGGAGAGTGAAAAAGCTGGCTTAAAACTCAACATTCAAAAGACGAAGATCATGGCATCCAGTCCCATCACTTCATTGCAAATAGATGAGGAAATGTGGAAATAGTGACAGATTTTATTTTTTTTGTGCTCTAAAATCACTGCAGATGGTGACTGCAGTCATGAAATTAAAAAAAAAAAAAGAAAAAAGAAAAAAGAAAAAAAGTTTGCTCCTTGGGAGAAAAGCTATGACAAACCTAGACAGCATATTATAAAGCAGAGATACTATTTTATCAACAAAGGTCTGTGTAGTCAAAGCTATGGTTTTTCCAGTAACCATATATGGTTGAGAGTTGGACCATATATGTGAGAGTTGGACCATAAAGAAGGCTGAGCAGCAAAGAATCAATGCTTTTGAACTGTGGTATTGGAGAAGACTCTTGAGAGTCCCTTGGACTGCAAGGAGATCAAAGCAGTCAATTCTAAAGGAAATTAATCCTGAATATTCATTGGAAGGACTGATGCTGAAGCTAGATTTAAATACTCTGGCTACCTGAAGCAAAGATCTGACTCATTAGAAAAGACCCTGATACTGGGGAAGATTGAAGGCAGAGAAGGGGATGACAGGATGAGATGGTTGGATGGCATCACCAAACCCATGGATGTGAGTTTGAGCAAGCTCTGGGAGATAGTGAAGGACAGGGAAGCCTGGTGTGTTGCAGTACATGGGGTTGCAAAAAGTCAGACATGACTGAATGACTGAAAATCAACAACCAAGAAGTTTAAGATCCAAACTAAATGTGTGGGATTTTATTTATTTATTTATTTATTTATTTATTTTTTGGACAGGTCACATTTGCAAGGACTGTTATCTATTTTAAGATACTTCTCAAGTTTGAAGAAATGGTTTGTTATTTTTTATTTCCAAAGTATAAATACGTGAATAAGTTGAATTTTATGTCATTAATACTAGTGAATTTTCTTAAAGGAAAGCAACAGATTTTCTTGGATTAGAAAGATGAAGCTGACATTACTAAATGAGGGATTGGAGAAAGGGAATAGGAAAAAATGACAAAAGTAACAAAAATCACTAAAAAGTACAGTTCCAAAGGAATGAAGAAACTTTTATTTATTGGATTAAGTATTAAGCTATAACTCTAAAGTTGGGCGGCTGTGACCGGCACTCAAAGCATGGCTGAAAGAGAGGAATTACCCCATGTCTGAGGTCAGGGGCGGCGGCCGGGAGGAGCAACCGCATGTCCAAGGAGCCGTGGCTGCGTGGGCGCAGGAGGGCCTAGAGGAGCTATCCCACTTTGAAGGTCAGGAAGGGCAGTGGTGAGGAGATACCCTTCGTCCAAGGTAAGGAGCAGCGGCTGCACTTTGCTGGAGCAGCCGTGAAGAGATTCCCCACACCCAAGGTAAGAGAAACCCAAGTAAGATGGTAGGTGTTGCAAGAGGGCATCAGAGGGCAGACACACTGAAACCATACTCACAGAAAACTAGTGAATCTAATCACACTAGGACCACAGCCTTGTCTATCTCAATGAAACTAAGCCAACCCATGGGGCCACCCAAGACGGGTGGGTCATGGTGGAGAGGTCTGACAGAATGTGGTCCACTGGAGAAGGGAATGGCAAACCACTTCAGTATTCTTGCCTTGAGAACCCCATGAACAGTATGAAAAGGCAAAATGATAGGATAATGAAAGAGGAACTCCTCAGGTCAGTAGGTGCCCAACACGCTACTGGAGATCAGTGGAGAAATAACTCCAGAAAGAATGAAAGGATGGAGCCAAAGCAAAAACAATACCCAGCTGTGGATGTGACTGGTGATAGAAGCAAGGTCCGATGCTGTAAAGAGCAATATTGCATAGGAACCTGGAATGTCAGGTCCATGAATCAAGGCAAATTGGAAGTAGTCAAACAAGAGATGGCAAGAGTGAACGTCGACATTCTAGGACTCAGCCAACTAAAATGGACTGGAATGGGTGAATTTAATTCAGATGACCATTATATCTAATACTGCAGGCAGGAACCCCTCAGAAGAAATGGAGTAGCCATCATGATTAACAAAAGAGTCCGAAATGCAATTTTTGGATGCAATCTCAAAAACGACAGAATGATCCCTGTTCGTTTCCAAGGCAAACCATTCAATATTACAGTAATCCAAGTCTATGCCCCAACTAGTAATGCTGAAGAAGCTGAAGTTGAACGGTTCTATGAAGACCTACAAGAACTTTTAGAACTAACACCCCCCCAAAGATGTCCTTTTCATTATAGGGGACTGGAATGCAAAAGTAGGAAGTCAAGAAACACCTGGAGTAACAGGCAAATGTGGCCTTGGAATGCAGAGTGAAGCAGGGCAAAGACTAATAGAGTTTTGCCAAGAAAATGCACTGGTCATAGCAAACACCCTTTTCCAACAACACAAGAGAAGACTCTACACATGGACATCACCAGATGGTCAACACTGAAATCAGATTGCTTGTATTCTTTGCAGCCAAAGATGGAGAAGCTCTATACAGTCAACAAAAACAAGACGAGGAGCTGACTGTGGCTCAGATCATGAGTTCCTTATTACCAAATTCAGACTTAAATTGAAGAAAGTAGGGAAAACCACTAGACTATTTAGGTATGACCTAAATCAAATCCCTTATGATTATACAGTGGAAGCGAGAAATAGATTTAAGGGCCTACATCTGATAGATAGAGTGCCTGATGAACTATGGATGGAGGTTCGTGACATTGTACAGGAGACAGGGATCAAGACCATCCCCATGGAAAAGAAATGCAAAAAAGAAAAATGGTTGTCTGGGGAGGCCTTACAAATAGCTGTGCAAAGAGAGGCAAAAAGCAAAGGAGAAAAGGAAAGATATAAGCATCTGAATGCAGAGTTCCAAAGAATAGCAAGAAGAGATAAGAAAGCCTTCTTTAGCGATCAATGCAAAGAAATAAAGGAAAAGAACAGAATTGGGAAAGACGAGAGATCTCTTTAAGAAAATTAGAGATACCAAGGGAACATTTCATGCGAAGATGGGCTCGATAAAGGACAGAAATGGTATGGACCTAACAGAAGCAAAACATATTAAAAAGAGGTGGCAAGAATACACAGAAGAACTGTACAAAAAAGATCTTCACGACCCAGATAATCACAATGGTGTGATCATTCATCTAGAGCCAGACATGCTGGAATGTGAAGTCAAGTGGGCCTTAGAAAGCGTCACTACAAACAAAGCTAGTGGAGGTGATGGAATTCCAGTTGAGTTGTTTCAACTCCTGAAAGATGATGCTGTGGAAGTGCTGCACTCAACATGCCAGCAAATTTGGAAAACTCAGCAGTGGCCACAGGACTGGGAAAGGTCAGTTTTCATTCCAATTCCAAAGAAAGGCAGTGCCAAAGAATGCTCAAACTATGGCACAACTGCACTTACCTCACATGCTAGTAAAGTAATGCTTAAAATCTCCAAGCCAGGCTTCAGCAATATGTGTACCGTGAACTTCCTGATGTTCAAGCTGGATTTAGAAAAGGCAGAGGAACCAGAGATCAGATTGCCAACATCTGCTGGATCATGGAAAAAGCAAGAGAGTTCCAGATAAACATCTATTTTTGCTTTATGGACTATGCCAAAGCCTTTGACTGTGTGGATCACAATAAACTGTGGAAAATTCTGAAAGAGATGGGAATACCAGACCACCTGACCTACCTCTTGAAAAATCTGTATGTGGGTCAGGAAGCAACAGTTAGAACTGGACATGGAACAACAGACTGGTTTCAAATAGGAAAAGGAGTACGTCAAGGCTGTGTATTGTCACCCTGCTTATTTAACTTACATGCAGAGTACATCATGAGAAATGCTGGACTGGAAGAAACAAGCTGGAATCAAGATTGCTGGGAGAAATATCAATAACCTCAGATATGCAGATGACACCACCCTTATGGCAGAAAGTGAAGAGGAACTAAAAAGCCTCTTGATGAAAGTGAAAGAGTAGAGTGAAAATGTTGGCTTAAAGCTCAACATCAAAAACGAAGATCATGGTATCCTGTCCCATCACTCCATGGGAAATAGATGGAGAAACAGTGGAAACAGTGTCAGACTTTATTTTTGGGGGCTCCAAAATCACTACAAATGGTGACTGCAGCCATGAAATTAAAAGACGCTTACTCCTTGGAAGAAAAGTTATGAGCAACCTAGATAGCATATTCAAAAGCAGAGACATTACTTTGCCGACTTAGGTCCATCTAGTCAAGGCTATGGTTTTTCCTGTGGCCATGTATGGATGTGAGAGTTGGACTGTGAAGAAGGCTGAGTGCTGAAGAATTGATGCTTTTGAACTGTGGTGTTGGAGAAGACTCTTGAGAGTCCCTTGGACTGCAAGGAGATCCAACCAGTCTATTCTGAAGGAGATCAGCCCTGAGATTTCTTTGGAAGGAATGATGCTAAAGCTGAATCTCCAGTACTTTGGCCACCTCATGCGAAGAGTTGACTCATTGAAAGACTCTGATGCTTGGAGGCTTGGGGGCAGGGGAGAAGGGGATGACAGAGGATGAGATGGCTGGATGGCATCACTGACTCGATGGATGTGAGTCTGAGTGAACTCTTGGAGTTCGTGATGGACAGGGAGGCCTGGCGTGCTGCAATTCATGGGGTCGCAAAGAGTCGGACACGACTGAGTGACTGAACTGAACTGAACTAAAGTAATAATGATATTTATTAATTTAAAATGAGGAAGTTCTTAAAATTCATTACTCAAATCTATTGGCCTTTTCATTTTAGGGGGCTCTAAAATCACTTCAGACAGTGACTGCAGCCACAGAATTTAAAGACCTTTGCTCCTTAGAAGAAAAGCAATGATAAACCTAGATTGCATATTAAAAAGTAGAGACATCACTTTGTCAGTGAAGGTCTATATAGTCAAAGCTGTCCTTTTTCCAGTAGTCATGTATGGATATGAGAGTTGGATCATAAAGAAGGTTGAGTGCTGAAGAACTGATGCTTTGTAGTTGTGGTGGTGGAGAAGACTCTTGAGAGTCACTTGGACTGCAAGGAGATCAAACCAGTCACTCCTAAAGGAAATCAACCCTGAATATTCTTTGGAAGGACTGATGCAGAAGCTGAAGCTCCAATAGTTTGACCACCTTATGTGAAGAGGTGACTCATTGGAAACGATCCTGCTTCTGGGAAAGATTGAGTGCAGGAGGAGAAGGGAAAAACAGAGGATAGGATGGTTGGATGGCTTCACTGACTCAATGGACATGAGTTTGAGCCAACTCCAGGGGATAGTGAAGGACAGGAAAGCCTGGAATGCTGAAGTCTATGGGGTCAAAAAGATTTGGAGATGTTTCAGCAACTGAGCAACAACAATGTTGCCCTTTTCTTCTATTCTGTCTTCTTGATAATATAATATCATGAATACATCAATTAAACACATATCACAATGACACGAAGAGGCTGCCCCACCAGTCACGATGCTCATAATAATGAGAGTAAACAGGTGGCAAAGCTGGAAGGGTCAGACTTTAGAAGGTCAGATTGCTATTTGGTTTGAGAACTCTGCAGCTTCCCATCATCTGGTTGAGAAAATGACATGGTTTCACTTATCTTGAGTAGACAGCCCCAAATAGTAGAAGCAAACAAGCAACCAAACAAAAAGGCTGTGGCTTGAGACAGACCTGGTTTTAGATTCTTTCAGCCTTGTGATCCTTGGTGAGTGAATAATCATCTCTGACACTCGGTTTCATTTTATGCAAAATGAATCAGTAATGTCTGTGTCATTATATGAAATAGGGTATCAGCATGTGGAAAGTAAAAGGTGCTCCTTGCATGGTGGTTTCTCATGTTTCCCTTAGGACAGGGCATTGAGAAGGTGCTTACTGAATATTTCTGGTTTCAATCAGAATATTTAACTCTTGGGATGAGTATGAGGATATACTTGCTGACAAGTATAAAACTGTAACAACAACAGCAACAACATAAAACACAAAACCTGATACACTAAAAGGATCAATAACTTTTGGTTTCCTTTTGCTCTCACCTATAAAGTAAGAGCTTTGGACTAAATGGCCTTCAAGGTCTCTACTGGTTCTTAAAATTCTACAGTTTAGTAGATTTTGATGCTCTTCATTAGAAAGTGTACTTTTGTGTGCTCTTTTATATAGAAAACATCCAGTTTCAAAAGTGCACTCTGTCTGGCTGTACATCAAATAGGAACTCCAAATCCTCCATAAAAATGGATTTTTCTGTTAAAAAAAAGAAAAAACCAACAATAGCAACCCTTCTTCCCTTATTCTTCTCCTAAAAGCAAGGAATAAGAAAAAGTTGAGAGAAAAATGAATGGGCAGTGAACTCTATAAAGACATTGAAGTAGAGCAGAAAGATTGAGCAATAATTGTAATAATGGGTAGACCCTAAGGAGAACATGTTAGCAAAATCCTGTTTGTAGGCAGAACAGAGGTGCCTTAGAAGAGCATGAATGGCCTGAAAGCAAGAGGGCAGTGGATTTCAGCATGGTAGAGGCTAGGAAGGAGTGGTCAAAGGAAGGCAGGAATTCAAGAAAAATAGGAGCTTTCTGATAAAAAGAAGAATTAAAAACAAAACAAAACAACCAACCAACGAACTAACAACCTCAAATAAGTGAAAAGTGAAATGCAAGTGGGCAATGGCTAAATGTTTTTCTACTTAGCCTGCATGTGTTAAATTTAGTTCTATATTTTTTATTTTTTATTTATATTATTTTTTTTTAATTTATTTATTTATT
Organism: Oryx dammah; assembly: GCF_014754425.2. Taxonomy (NCBI): domain Eukaryota; kingdom Metazoa; phylum Chordata; class Mammalia; order Artiodactyla; family Bovidae; genus Oryx; species Oryx dammah. The sequence goes on along the minus strand of NW_024070196.1, from coordinate 38,685,910 downwards.
TTTAATTTTTACTTTACAATTCTGTATTGGTTTTGGCATAGATTGACATGAATCCACCACAGGTGTACATGCGTTCCCAAACATGAACCCCCCTCCCACCCCCCTCCCCACAACATCTCTCTGGGTCATCCCCGCGCGTCAGCCCCAAGCGTGTCAAATCCTGCATCAGACATAGACTGGCATTTCGATTCTTACATGTTATTATACATGTTTCAATGCCATTCTCTCAAATCATCACACCCTCTCCCTCTCCCTCTGAGTCCAAAAGTCCGCTATACACATCTGTGTCTTTTTTGCTGTCCTGCATACAGGGTCATCATTGCCATCTTCCTAAATTCCATATATGTGTTAGTATACTGTATTGGTGTTTTTCTTTCTGGCTCACTTCACTCTGTATAATCGGCTCCAGTTTCATCCATCTCATCAGAACTGATTCAAATGTATTCTTTTTAATGGCTGAGTAATACTCCATTGTGTATATGTACCACAGCTTTCTTATCCTTCATCTACTGATGGACATCTAGGTTGTTTCCATGTCCTGGCTATTATAAACAGTGCTGCGATGAACATTGGGGTACATGTGTTTCTTTCAATTCTGGTTTCCTCTGTGTGTATGCCCAACAGTGGGATTGCTGGGTCATAAGGCAGCTCTATTTGCAATTTTTTAAGGAATCTCCACACTGTTCTCCATAGTGGCTGTACTAGTTTGCATTCCCACCAACAGTGTAAGAGGGTTCCTTTTTCTCCACACCCTCTCCAGCATTTATTGCTTGCAGATTTTTGGATCGCAGACATTCTGACTGGTGTGAAGTGGTACCTCATTGTGGTTTTGATTTGCATTTCTCTAATAATGAGTGATGTTGAGCATCTTTTCATGTGTTTGTTAGCCATCCGTATATCTTCTTTGGAGAAATGTCTATTTAGTTCTTTGGCCCATTTTTTGATTGGGTCGTTTATTTTTCTGGAATTGAGCTGCAGGAGTTGCTTGTATATTTTTGAGATTAGTTGTTTGTCAGTTGCTTCATTTGCTATTATTTTCTCCCATTCGGAAGGCTGTCTTTTCAGTTTGCTTATGTTTTCCTTTGTTGTGCAGAAGCTTTTAATTTTAATTAGATCCCATTTGTTTATTTTTGCTTTTATTTCCAGAATTCTGGGAGGTGGATCGTAGAAGATCCTGCTGTGGTTTATGTCAGAGAGTGTTTTGCCTATGTTCTCCTCTAACAGTTTTATAGTTTCTGGTCTTACATTTAGATCTTTAATCCATTTTGAGTTTATCTTTGTGTGCGGTGTTAGAAAGTGATCTAGCTTCATTCTTTTACAAGTGGTTGACCAGTTTTCCCAGCACCACTTGTTAAAGAGATTGTCTTTACTCCATTGTATATTCTTGCCTCCTTTGTCAAAGATAAGGTGTCCATAAAGATCGTACACCATGACCAAGTGGGCTTTATCCCAGGGATGCAAGGATTCTTCAACATCCGCAAATCAATCAATGTAATTCACCACATTAACAAATTGAAAAATAAAAACCATATGATTATCTCAATAGATGCAGAGAAGGCCTTTGACAAAATTCAACATCCATTTATGATAAAAACTCTCCAGAAAGCAGGAATAGAAGGAACATACCTCAATATAATAAAAGCTATATATGACAAACCCACAGCAAACATTATCCTCAATGGTGAAAAATTGAAAGCATTTCCCCTTAAGTCAGGAACAAGACAAGGGTGCCCACTTTCACCACTACTATTCAACATAGTTCTGGAAGTTTTAGCCACAGCAATCAGAGCAGAAAAAGAAATAAAAGGAATTCAAATTGGAAAAGAAGAAGTAAAACTCTCACTGTTTGCAGATGACATGATCCTCTACATAGAAAACACTAAAGACTCTACCAGAAAATTACTAGAGCTAATTAATGAATATAGTAAAGTTGCAGGATATAAAATCATCACACATAAATCCCTTGCATTCGTATACACTAATAATGAGAAAGTAGAAGAAATTAAGGAAACAATTCCATTCACCATTACAACAAAAAGAATAAAATACTTAGGAATATACCTACCTAAAGAAACTAAAGACCTATATACAGAAAACTTTAAAACACTGATGAAAGAAATCAAAGAGGACACTAATAGATGGAGAAATATACCATGCTCATGGATCGGAAGAATCAATATAGTGAAAATGAGTATATTACCCAAAGCAATTTACAAATTCAATGCAATCCCTATCAAGATACCGGCGATATTTTTCACAGAACTAGAACAAATAATTTCAAGATTTGTATGGAAATACAAAAAACCACGAATAGCCAAAGCAATCTTGAGAAAGAAGGATGGAACTGGAGGAATCAATTTGCCTGACTTCAGGCTCTACTACAAAGCCACAGTCATCAAGACAGTTTGGTATTGGCACAAAGACAGACATATAGATCAATGGAACAAAATAGAAAGCCCAGAGATAAATTTAGTTCTATATTTTTTAATTGAAGTATAGTTTATTTATAATGTTGCATTAGTTTCTGGTGTAGAACAGAGTGATTCAGTTATACATATATATGTATCTATTCTTTTTCAGATTTTTCCCCTTATAGATTGTTACAGAATGTTGAGTATTGTTCCCTGTGCTATACAGTGGGTCTTTTTTGGTTATGTATTTTATGTATAGCTGTGTATATTTGTTTATACCAAACTCCTAATTTTTCCCTACCCACCTTTCCCCTTTGGTAACTATAGGTTTGTTTTCTATGTCTGAGGGTCTATTTCTGTTTTATAAATAATTTATATCACTTGGGGACAGGTTGGCTTCCCTGGTGGCTCGGATGGTAAAGAATCTGCCTGAAGTGCAGGAGATCCAAGTTAGATCATTGGGAAGGGAAGATCCCTTGGAGAAGGGAATGGCTACCCACTCCAGTAATCTTGCCTGGAGAATGCTATGGACAGAGGCGCCTAGCAGGCAACAGTCTGTGGGGTTGCAGAGAATCGGACATACCTGAATGACTAGGCACACACACACACACACACACACTTTTTTTTTTTTTTTTAGATTTCACATGTAAGCAACATCATATATTTATCTTTCTCTGTCTGACTTATTTCACTTAGTATGATAATCTCTAGGTGTATCCATGCTGCTGCAAAATGGCATCATTTCATTTTTTATTTTTATGGCTGAGTAATATTCCATTGTGCACATGCACCACAACTTTATCCATTCGTCTCTTCATAGACATTTATATTGTTTTCACATTTTACATTATTTACATGTAAATAGTGTTGCTGAGAACACTGGGGTGTATGTATCTTTTTAAATAATGGTTGTCTTCAGATTTTTGACCAAGAATGGGATTGTAGGATCATATGTTAGCTCTAATTTTAGTTTTTTTTTTTTTTTTTTTTTTTAAAGAAACCTCCTTACTGTTCTTCATAGGGGCTGCACCGATTTACATTCCCAGCAACAGTGTAGCAAGGTTTCTTTCTCCACACCTTCTCCAGCATCTTACTTGTAGACTTTTTAATGATGTTCTTCCTGACTGCTGTGAGATGATAACTCATTGTTTTATTTATTATTGATATAGTTTTCCTATGATTTAATCACTGATGACCTAGTCTCTTCATGAGAACATCATCATAAGCCTGGTTTACCTCTGACTTGTCTCAAAACAGTGTATGAAATGCAGAAGCAGGGATGATGGAAGGAAAACTATAATTGATAAAAGTAAAATGAGACATTGAAGATTTTGGTGGAGGTCAAATTAAAGCATAAATTTGGTGGAGATAAGTTAAGGCACTGTAATAATAATAGTTTTTAGGAAGGAAAGCACTGGTTCAATTTGTTTGGAATTTTAGAAGACAAATTGTATTAAAGAACAGATAAATAACTTTCTCAGGATAGCATCTCTACAATAAAATTTTATACCACTTGAGAAAAAGTGCAAACATCATGCTTATGGGTTCTCTAAAAACAAATTTAAATCCAGCCATATGTTAAATGATAAAATTAAAATGAAATTTTGACCCAAATAGTTTTCTAATTTACTGGGCACTTTATAAAGTAGGGATTTGATACCAACATGCTACCCCTTTCAGATTGATGGGGAAAAAAAATTCTTTCAATTACTTGCATCTCCCATGCAACTCCAAGATTACAGATTTGTTCCTTGCCCTTAGTGTGATAAACATATCTAATTCTTTCCAGAATTGCCCCTCCAGAATTCACTCCCACTTGTTTTGAATCTGGTTATCAGATTCTACTTAATGTATGATGTTCTGGACAGAACTCATCATTTTTGGTGGGAGTCTAGAACACTAGTCCTCAGGTTGTACTTCAAGAAGATTAATTTGGCAACTTTGCTTAGGATGAACTAGTGTCTGCAAATTTTTACAACACTGTGAATGTCTATAACATCAAATTTTCATTCCAAGAGTTTGGTTTCTTGTTTGAGGGACTCATATTTGGCCCCCCTTCTCTTTAATTTTTAGAAAAAAATCTGCTCTTGGCTTCAGGCTGTCTTTTTTTTTTAATTTTATTTTTACTTTATTTTACTTTACAATACTGTATTGGTTTTGCCATACATTGACATGAATCCACCACGGGTGTATACAAGCTCCCAATCCTGAATCCCCCTCCCACCTCCCACCCCATATCATCTCTCTGGATCATCCCCATGCACCAGCCCCAAGCATCCTGTATCCTGTATTGAACATAGACTGGCACTTCGTTTCTTACATGATAGTATACATGTTTCAAAGCAATTCTCCCAAATCATCCCACCCTCTCCCTCTCCCTCAGAGTCCAAAAGTCCGTTCTATACATTTGCGTCTCTTTTGTTGTCTTGCATAAAGGGTCATCATTACCATCTTTCTAAATTCCGTATATATGTGTCAGTATACTGTATTGGTGTTTTTCTTTCTGGCTTACTTCACTCTGTATAATAGGCTCCAGTTTCATCCATCTCATTAGAACTGATTCAAATGTATTCTTTTTAATGGCTGAGTAATACTCCATTGTGTATATGTACCACAGCTTTCTTATCCTTCATCTGCTGATGGACATCTAGGTTGTTTCCATGTCCTGGCTATTATAAACAATGCTGCGATGAACATTGGGGTACATGTGTCTCTTTCAATTCTGGTTTCCTTGGTGTGTATGCCCAGCAGTGGGATTGCTGGGTCATAAGGCAGCTCTATTTGCAATTTTTTAAGGAATCTCCACACTGTTTTCCATAGTGGCTGCACTAGTTTGCATTCCCACCAACAGTGTAAGAGGGTTCCTTTTTCTCCACATCCTCTCCAGCATTTATTGCTTGTAGACTTTTGGATCACAGCCATTCTGACTGGTGTGAAATGGTACCTCATTGGGGTCTTGATTTGCATTTCCCTGATAATGAGTGATGTTGAGCATCTTTTCATGTGTTTGTTAACCATCCGTATGTCTTCTTTGGAGAAATGCCTATTAAAAAGAAAACTACAGGCCAATATCACTGATGAACATAGATGCAAAAATCCTCAACAAAAATCTAGCAATCAGAATCCAACAACACATTAAAAAGATCATACACCATGACCAAGTGGGCTTTATCCCAGGGATGCAAGGATTCTTCAATATCTGCAAATCAATCAATGTAATTCACCACATTAACAAATTGAAAAATAAAAGCCATATGATTATCTCAATAGATACAGAGAAGGCCTTTGACAAAATTCAACATTCATTTATGATAAAAACTCTTCAGAAAGCAGGAATAGAAGGAACATACCTCAACATAATAAAAGCTATATAAGATAAACCCACAGCAAACATTATCCTCAATGGTGAAAACTTGAAAGCATTTCCCCTAAAGTCAGGAACAAGACAAGGGTGCCCACTTTCACCACTACTATTCAACATAGTTCTGGAAGTTTTGGCCACAGCAATCAGAGCAGAAAAAGAAATAAAAGGAATCCAAATTGGAAAAGAAGAAGTAAAACTCTCACTGTTTGCAGATGACATGATCCTCTACATAGAAAATCCTAAAGACTCCACCAGAAAATTACTAGAGCTAATCAATGAATATAGTAAAGTTGCAGGATATAAAATCAACACTCAGAAATCCCTTGCATTCCTGTACATTAATAATGAGAAAGTAGAAAAAGAAATTAAGGAAACAATTCCATTCACCATTGCAACGAAAAGAATAAAATACTTAGGAATATACCTACCTAAAGAAACTAAAGACCTATATATCAAAAACTATAAAACACTGATGAAAGAAATCAAAGAGGACACTAATAGATGGAAAAATATACCATGCTCATGGATTTGGAAGAATCAATATAGTCCAAATGAGTATACTACCCAAAGCAATCTACAGATTCAATACAATCCTATCAAGCTACCAGTGGTATTTTTCACAGAACTAGAACAAATAATTTCAAGATTTGTATGGAAATACAAAAAACCTCGAATAGCCAAAGCAATCTTGAGAAATAAGAATGGAACTGGAGGAATCAACTTGCCTGACTTCAGGCTCTACTACAAAGCCACTGTCATTAAGACAGTATGGTACTGGCACAAAGACAGAAATATATAGATCAATGGAACAAAATAGAAAGCCCAGAGATAAATCCACACACCTATGGACACCTTATCTTCGACAAAGGAGGCAAGAATATACAATGGAGTAAAGACAATCTCCTTAACAAGTGGTGCTGGGAAAACTGGTCAACCACTTGTAAAAGAATGAAATTAGATCACTTTCTAACACCGCACACAAAGATAAACTCAAAATGGATTAAAGATCTAAACAGATGGATGTGTATAGCGGACTTTTGGACTCAGAGGGAGAGGGAGAGGGTGTGATGATTTGGGAGAATGGCATTGAAACATGTATAATATCATGTAAGAATCGAAAAAAAAAAAAAAAAGATCTAAACATAAGACCAGAAACTATAAATCTAGAGAACATAGGCAAAACACTCTCCAACATAAATCACAGCAGGATCCTCTATGATCCACCTCCCAGAATCCTGGAAATAAAAGCAAAAATAAACAAATGGGATCTAATTAAAATTAAAAGCTTCTGCACAACAACAGAAACTATAAGTAAGGTGAAAAGACAGCCTTCTGAATGGGAGAAAACAATAGCAAATGAAGCAACTGACAAACAACTAATCTCAAAAATATACAAGCAACTTATGCAGCTCAACTCCAGAAAAATAAACGACCCAATCAAAAAATGGGCCAAAGAACTAAACAGGATGTCTTGATGCACTGCTGACTGGCTAGTCCTTGGACAAACTTGAGATCTCAGAGGAGAACATCACTCACCCACCCCTTGGGCCTGGGTAGCAGTCGCTATTCTAACATCAACTGCTGAGACCACTCAGTATTCTGGACAATCAGCGGCCTAACCATGTGAGAAAAAATGAGGAGGGGTGAGAAGAAAATAAATATGGGATGAGTGACAGAGAAAGGAAAGGACGAGAGAAGAGAATACCAATTAATGGGTCAATCACAACTATCACTTTCCCATTTACCCAAATATTTCTATGATTATGTGATTTTTTTGCCTGAAAATGATGGCATTGCCTATAAAAATTTTCATACATTCTTTCTTAAAAAAACAAACAAAAAAAAAATCTTTAGAAGCAGATTTTTCTTAACTGTTTAAAGCTTGCTTAAAGCCTTTTTGCTTGTGTGCTCAGTCACTTCAATTGCGTTCGATTCATTGCAACCCTATGGACTGTAGCCTGCCAGAATGTAGCCTGTCTATGGGATTCTCCAGGCAAGAATTCGAGAGTGGGTTGCCATGCCATCCCCCAAGGGATCTTCCTAACTCAGGGATCAAACCCACATCTCCTACATTGCAGTTGGATTCTTTACCGTCTAAGCCACTGGGGAATCCTACAACTTTTAAAGTGTATATTAAAACATTCAGTTGAAAGGTAGAAGGAGAAGAGGACAACAGAGGATGAGATGGTTGGATGGCATCATCAGTTCAATGTACATGAACTTGGGCAAACTCCAGGAGATGGTGAGGGACAGGGAAGCCTGGCATGCTGTGGTCCATGGGATTGCAAAGAGTTGGACATGAACTGGTGACTGAACGACAACAACAGAAATTAAAAAAAAAAAAGAACTATGCATGCAAAGCAGTTGGTCAACAGCAACACTTTTATTATAACAGCACTTGCTTAATTACTTCTTCAAATCTTCTTTCAAATCTCAGCCCAAGCATCCTTAGAGATGCATCTTCGAGTGCTTCAGTGAGGACAGATTTCACAAAAGCACAGATCTTCCTCTCTGGCTTTTGCACAGGTGTCATTGAACAATTTACAGATTATTTTCATTAATATTCATCTCCTTCCCTACAACCGTGAACCTCCCAATGGGAGTCTTTTTTTTTTTTTTCTAAATCACTGTCGTATCCCCTGCACCCAGTGCCTGGTATACAGTGGGTGTTCAATGACCATTTAATGAAATAAAGAAATTTATGATTAGTATACTAGACCACTGAAGGATATCAGAGAAAATCTATTTGCTGAATTTCAGCAAAAAACTTTTGATAGGTGAGATGGTGAGATGGAAAAATATGATGATTTACTACAATAACATATATCTTCCACTTGTAGATTTTGAGTTATTTTTTCCAGCTATGCTTACTAACAAACCTAGAATGAAAACAAATTACATTTATAACAAGAATTGCTGAATTGTAAAATGTTAAATCAAATTTTCTAAAATGATAAAACATTTTCAATTATATTTCTGTCACTGAAAGCTGCCATGAATGGTCAATTTATACTGTTAAAAAAGATAGTTATTTTTAAAACATTGTTTTATATTCATTCAGGTTTTCTTTCTTGTGTGTATATATATATTTTAAAATACATATAGCATATTAAAACACAACATATGTGTCTGTAATTCACACTCATAGAGCAACTTTATTTTCTGCCCACTCTTTCTTTAAATCTGCTCTGTGAGCCACATTTTTCTTTACCTTGGATGGAATTTCATCCGGAGTCTGTAGTTTTCTGATAGCTCTTTATGTAATAGAAACATCTCTGATTGATTCTAATCTCAACAGACAGATTTTATTGACTAAAACATCCAGTTCGGTGCCAGTAAAGACTGTTTTGAACTTAGAGTCTCCTTCTCCTGTTTTCAGGGTGGCTTCAGCTAGAAACCTGAGAGGGAGATGGTTCCATGATGGCCCCTTTGTCACACCCTATCTTGCCTTTCTCATCAACCAACTCTCCTTCAAACCCAAGGAACCTCCTCTGGATCCTTCAGGATTGGCTGGGAAAAGGGAGCCTGGCACCATTTGCATTGAATCAGGAAAGAGAAGTGGAATCCTAGGAAATTCTTCCTTAAATGTGACTGCTACATTCTGGCATTTATGCTTTCTGGGCTGAAGGGCAGTCCAAGTTATTCCTGTTCTCTCTTGTGATTTTACGGGCTTCTCAGAGACTTTTAAATACTATTTATGACGTGAATATCAGGTCTTCTGGTCTGATTTATTATAGTTTTCCCCTCGGATCCTGGGCATTAAGCTGTCCACTATTTGTATTGAGGTCCTGCTGCCCCAAGCTTGCCCTTTCCATGGATTCCACAATTCGACCCTGGCTAAACATGCTCCATTGATTAACATTGCTGCCGCTACTTTCCAGTGATGTCCTGACCACTCTGTTAATCTGGGACCAACTAGCCAGCTCCAATCACTTGCTTTTAAAATTCTCAGGGTCTAAGTATAGCACTCCACTATACTTTGGCCACCTGATATGAAGAGCTGACTCATCTGAAAAGACCCTGATGCTGGGAAAGATTGAAAGCAGGAGGAGAAGGGTCGACAGAGGATGGGATGGTTGGATGGCATCACCGACTCAATGGACATTAGTTTGAGTAAACTCTGGGAGTTGGTGATGGACAGGGAGGCTTGGCATGCTGCAGTTCATGGGGTTGCAAAGAGTTGGACACGACTGAGCAACTGAACTGAACTGAACTGATACTAAGTATGTGACTCCACTATCTTCTGTGGACACATGTCAAACAACTTTTGATTCTTTTAAAAAATTTATTAAAGTATAAATTTATAACATTGTATTTGTTTCTATTGAATGGCATAGTGATTTAATAATTTTATAGATTACATTCCATTTAAAGTTATTATAATATACTGATTATATTCCTTGTGTTATACATTATATCCTTGTAGCTTATTTATTTTATAGCTGGTAGTATGTACCTTTTAATCTCCTTCCCCCATTTTGTCGCTCTTTCTCCCTCTCTCCCCAGTGGAAACCACCAGCTTGTTCTCTATGGGTCTGTTTCTGTTTTCTTATATTCATGTGTTTGTTTTATTTTTTGGATTCCATGTCTAAGTGAAAACATACTGTATTTGTCTTTCTCTGTCTGACTTATTTCACCAAGCAGATTGCTAGGAGAAACATCAATAACCTCAGATATGCAGCTGACACCACCCTTATGGCACAAAGTGAAGAGGAACTAAAGAGCCTCTTGATGAAAGTGAAAAAGGAGAGTGAAAAACCTGCTTTAAAACATTCCAAAAACAAAGATCATGGTAACCAGTCCCATCACTTCATGGTGAATAGATGGGGAAACAATGGTAAGAGTGACAGACTTTATTTTATTGGGGTCAAAATCACTACAGATGGTGACTGCAACCATGAAATTAAAAGATGCTTGCTCCTTGGAAGAGAAGCTATGACAAACCTAGATAGCATATTAAAAAGCAGAGACATTACTTTGCCAACAAAAGTCTATATAGTCAAATCTATGGTTTTTCCAGTAGTCATGTCTGGATGTGAGAGTTGGGGCATGAAGAAGGTTGAATGCCAAGAACTGGTGCTTTTGAACTGTGGTGCTGGAGAAGACTCTTTGAGAGTCCCTTGGACTGTAAGGATATCTAGCCAGTCAATCCTAAAGGAAATCAGTCCTGAATATTTATTATAAGGACTAATACTGAAGCTGAAGCTCTAATATTTTGTCTACCTGATGCAAAGAGCTGACACATTAGAAAACATGCTGAAGCTGGGACAGATTGAAAGCAGTAGGAGAAAGAGATGACAGGATGAGATGATTGGATGGCATCACTGACTAAATGGGCATGAGTTTGAGCAAGCTCTGGGAAATGGTGAAGGACAGGAAAGCCTGGCATTCTGCAGTTGCAAGGGGTCAGACATGACTGAGCAACTGAATAACAAATCAATACCCTCCGGGTCCATACATGTTGTTGCAAATGGCAAAATCTCATTATTTTTTATTTTCTGACACCATATACAAAAATAAGTTCAAACAAGACCTGAAACTATGAAACTCTTAGAATAAAACAACTTTGACATAAGCCTTGACTCTCTCTCTCTATATATATATAGTTCAGTTTAGTCTCTCAGTTATGTTCGACTATTTGCGACCCCAAGAACTGCAGCACTCAGGCCTCCCTGTCCATCACCAACACCCAGAGTCCACCCAAACCCGTGTCTGTTGAGTCAGTGATGCCATCCAACCATCTTATCCTCTGTCTTCCCCTTCTCCTCCTGCCTTCAATCTTTCCCAGCATCAGAATCTTTTTAAATGAGTCAGCTTTTTGCATCAGGTGGCCAAAGTATTGGAGTTTCAGCTTCAACATCAGTCCTTCCAATGAACACCCATGACTGATCTCCTTAAGGATGGACTGGTTGGATCTCCTTGGAGTCCAAGGGACTCTCAAAAGTCTTCTCCAACACCTCAGTTCAAAAACATCAATCCTTCGGTGCTCAGATTTCTTTATAATCCCATGCTCACATCCATATATGACCACTGGAAAAACCATAGTCTTGGCTAGATGCACCTTTGTTGGCAAAGTAATGTCTCTGCTTTTGAATATACTGTCTAGGTTGGTCATAACTTTCCTACCAAGGAGTAAGCATCTTTTAATTTCATGGCTGCAATCACCATCTGCTGTGATTTTGGAGCCCAGAAAAATAAAATCACCCACTGTTTCAACTATTTCCCCATCTATTTCCCATGAAGTGGTGGGACTGGATGCCATGATCTTCGTTTTCTGAATGTTGAGCTTTAAGCCAACTTTTCACTCTCCTCTTTCACTTTCATCAAGAGGCTCTTTAGTTCTTCTTCACTGTCTGCCATAAGGTTGGTGTCATCTGCATATCTGAGGTTATTGGTATTGCTTCCGGCAATCTTGATTCCAGCTTGTGCTTCTTCCAGTCCAGCATTTCTCATGATGTACTCTGCATAGAAGTTAAATAAGCAGGGTGACAATATATAGCCTTGACGTACTCCTTTTCCTATTTGGAACCAGTCTGTTGTTCCAGCCAGTTCTAACTGTTGCTTCCTGACTTGCATACAGGTGTTTCAAGAGGCAAGACTGGTGGTCTTGTATTCCCATTTCTTTCAGAATTTTCCACAGTTTATTGTGATCCACACAGTCAAAGGCTTTGGCATAGTCAATCAAATAGAGATAGATGTTTTTCTGGAACTCTCTTGCTTTTTTGATGATCCAGTGGATGTTGGCAATTTGATCTCTCATTCCTCTGCCTTTTCTAAAACCAGCTTGAACATCTGTAAGTTCACGGTTCACTTATTGCTGAAGCCTGGCTTGGAGAATTTTAAGCATCACTTTATTAGTGTGTGCTGCTGCTGCTGCTAAGTTGCTTCAGTCATGTCCGACTCTGTGCGATCCCATAGACAGCAGCCAAATAGGCTCCCCTGTCCCTGGGAGTCTCCAGGCAAGAACACTGGAGTGGGTTGCCATTTCCTTCTCCAATGCATGAAAGTGAAAAGTGAAAGTGAAGTCTCTAAGTCATGTCCGACTCTTCTCGACCCCATGGACTGCAGCCCACCCAGCTCAAGAGTACTGGAGTGGGTTGCCATTTATTAGTGTGTGAGATGAGTGCAATTGTGCAGTTGTTTGAACATTCTTTGACATTGCCTTTCTTTGGGATTGGAATTGAAAACTGACCTTTTCCAGTCCTGTGGCCACTGCTGAGTTTTCCAAATTTGCTGTCATACTGAGTGCAGCACTTTCACAGCATCATCTATCAGGATTTGAAGTAGCTCAACTGGAATTCCATCACCTCCACTAGCTTTGTTTGTAGTGATGCTTCCTAAGGCCCACTTGATTCACTTTCCAGGATTTGGCTCTAGGTGAGTTATCACACCATCATTATATATATATATATTTGGATCTATCTCCTCAGACAAAGGAAATAAAATTACAATTAAATATGAGATCTTATCAAATTTAATAGCTTTGGCACAGTGAAGGAAACTATTAAGAAACGAAAAGGCAAGCTGTTGAATTGGAGAAGATATCTTCAAATGTGAGTGGTAAGTGTTTAACATCTGAAATATCTAAAGACCTCATAGAAATCAATGTATACCCCACCAAAAACCCAACAAAAACATGAGCAGAGGATCTGAATAGATGTTTTTCCAAGAAGACATACAGATGACAAACAGACACACGAAAAGATGCTCAACATCTGTAATCATAAGGGAAATGCAAGGCAAACCACAACGAGACATTGACTTTGATTCTCTTAAAGTCTCTTTTAGTCAGTGTGTGATAGGGGCAAGGGTTGAGAGAACGGTTTTTGATTACTTCTCTGAAAATTCTGCCCTTTTTGTCTACACTTCACCTTGGAATATGGAAGTAACTGACCACTACTGTTTTATATTTGGTCTTTGGGTCTTCAGTTTAAAACGGAGGTAGTGTCTCATTGTAACCTCTTGTGACAAATATAAATAAGAAAATGCATAAATAATGCATAAATAAAACAAGTTCAAATATTTTTATTGGTCAGTCAGTTCAGTTCAGTCACTCAGTCGTGTCTGACTCTTTGCAACCCCATGAATTGTAGCACGCCAGGCCTCCTTGTCCATCACCAACTCCTGGAGTTCACTCAAACTCATGTCCATCGAGTCGGTGATGCCATCCAGCCATCTCATCCTCTGTCGTCCCCTTTTCCTCCTGACCCCAATCCCTCCCAGCATCAGAGTCTTTTCCAATGATTCAGCTCTTCACATGAGGTGGCCAAAGTACTGGTTGGTAAAAATATGTAATAAAAGTGGTTTGTAGACCACTGGTTTACCATATGGTTTCACAGACTCAACTTCTACAGAACACTGCTGCAGAATGTGTTAAATGTTGTGTTACAAAACAAGCAGATAAAGAGAAAACAATGAAAAAGTCCTCCAAAACCTATGGATAGAATATAAGCACATAAGTATTCTTGTATAAGAACATAGTATAAAAAAGAATACCTATACATTGATTCCTATTATTATTTCCTGGAATTCCACAATATCTCTTAATAGCACAATAGAACTTGAGAACATCTATAATTAAAAACCTATATGAAGGTCAGGAAGCAACAGCTAGAACTGGACATGGAACAACAGACTTGTTCCAAATAGGAAAAGGAGTATGTCAAGGGTATATATTGTCACCCTGCTTATTTAACTTATATGCAGAGTACATCATGAGAAACACTGGACTGGAAGAAGCACAAGCTGGAATTAAGATTGCTGGGAGAAATATCAATCACCTCAGATATGCAGATAATACCACCCTTATGGCAGAAAGTGAAGAGGAACTAAAAAGCCTCTTGATGAAAGTGAAAGAGGAGAGCAAAAATGTTGGTTTAAAGCTCCACATTCAGAAAAAGAATATCATGGCATCCGGTCCCATCACTTCATGGGAAATAGATGGGGAAACAGTAGAAACAGTGTCAGACTTTATTTTTTGGGCTCCAAAATCACTGCAGACGGTGACTGTAGCCATGAAATTAAAAGACGCTTACTCCTTGGGAGAAAAGTTATGATCAACCTAGATAGTATATTCAAAAGCAGAGACATTACTTTGCCAACTAAGGTCCATCTAGTCAAGGCTATGGTTTTTCCAGTGGTCATGTATGGATGTGAGAGTTGGACTGTGAAGAAGGCTGAGCACCGAAGAATTGATGCTTTTGAACTGTGGTGTTGGAGAAGACTCTTGAGGGTCCCTTGGACTGCAAGGAGATCCAACCAGTCCTTTCTGAAGGAGATCAACCCTGGGGTTTCTTTGGAAGGAATGATGCTAAAACTGAAGCTCCAGTACTTTGGCCACCTGATGCAAAGAGTTGACTCATTGGAAAAGACTGTGATGCTGGGAGGGATTGGGGGCAGGAGGAGAAGGGGACGACAGAGGATGAGATGGCTGGATGGCATCACGGACTCGATGGACGTGAGTCTGAGTGAACTCCAGGAAATGGTGATGGACAGGGAGGCCTGGTGTGCTGGGATTCATGGAGTCGCAAAGAATGTGACACGACTGAGCGACTGAAATGAACTGAACTGAACTGGGAGAAATATCAATAACCTCAGATATGCAGATGACACCACCCTTATGGCAGAAAGTGAAGAGGAACTAAAAAGCCTCTTGATGAAAGTGAAAAAGGAGAGTGAAAAAGTTGACTTAAAGGGCAACATTCAGAAAAGTAAGACCATGGCATCTGGTCCCATCACTTCATGGGAAATAGATGGGGAAATAGTGGAAACAGTGTCAGACTTTATTTTTTTGGGCTCCAAAATCACTGCAGATGGTGATTGCAACCATGAAATTAAAAGACATTTACTCCTTGGAAGGAAATTTATGAACAACCTAGATAGCATGTTAAAAAGCAGAGCTCTTACTTTGCCAAACAAGTCCGTCTAGTCAAGGCTATGGTTTTTCCAGTGGTCATGTATGGATGTGAGAGTTGGACTGTGAAGAAAGCGGAGCACCAAAGAATTGATGCTTTTGAAGTGTGGTGTTGGAGAAGACTCTTGAGAGTCCTTTGGACTGCAAGGAGATCCAACCAGTCCATTCTAAAGGAGACCAGTTTTGGGTGTTCATTGGAAGGACTGATGCTGAGGATGAAACTCCAATACTTTGGCCACCTCATGTGAAGAGTTGACCCATTGGAAAAGTCTCTGGGAGGGATTGGGGACAGGAGGAGAAGGGGACGACAGAGGATGAGATGGCTGTGTGGCATCACCAACTCGATGCACATGAGTTTGGGTGAACTCCGGGAGCTGGTGATGGACAGGGTGGCCTGGCATGCTGCGATTCATGGCGTCTCAAAGAATGTGACACGACTGAGCGACTGAAATGAACAGAACTGAACTGATAATTAAAAAGGGCTTCCCTCGTGGCTCACAGTAAATAATCTTCCTGCAGTGCAGGAAATTTGGGTTTAATCCCTGAGTTGGGAAGATCCCCTGGAGAAGGGAATGGCTACCCACTCCAGTATTCTTGCCTGGAAAATTCCATGGACAAAAGATCCTGGCAGGCTATAGTTCACTGTGTCAGACCTAGCATACATCTTACAAGTTTTTGGTGGGAGGGGAATTCAGTTTTTGGTTAGTATATTTTCACATAGTATCCCATGCCCTCTGCAGTGGAAGCATGGAGTACTTACCGCTGGATGATCAGGGATTTCTCCCATGGCCCTCTCTTTAAACTTTCAACCTTGAAAGTTTTAAATTTTTAAAATTAATTTGTTTATTTTAATTGGAGGTTAATTACTTTACAATATTGTAGTGTTTTCTGCCATACATTAACATGAATCAGCTATGGGTATACATGTTTCCCCCATCCTGAACCACCCCCTCCACCCATTCCACCTCCCTCTGCATCATCCCTCAGGATCGTCCCAGTGCACAAGCGCTGAGGGCCCTGTCTCATGCATCAAACCTGGACTGGCAATCTATTTCACATATGGTAATATACATGTTTCAATGCTATTCTCTTAAATCATCCCACCCTTGCCTTCTCCCATAGAGTCCAAATATCTGTTCTTTATATTTGGCATCCTCCAAACTTCAATTCGGAGAAGGCAATGGCACCCCACTCCAGTACTCTTGCCTGGAAAATCCCATGGATGGAGGAGCCTGGTAGGCTGCAGTCCATGGGGTCGCTAAGAGTCAGACACGACTGAGCAACTTCACTTTCACTTTTCACTTTCATGCATTGGAGAAGGACATGGCAACACACTCCAGTGTTCGTGCTTGGAGAATCCCAGGGACTGTGGAGCCTGATGGACTGCCATCTATGGGGTTGCACAGAGTCGGACACGACTGAAGCAACTTAGCAGCAGCAAACCTCAACTCTTCCAAGACCCCTCACTTTAAACATTTCCTTTCTTGGTTTCCAGTCTACCACATCCTCCCAGGTTTCCACCCACCACCTGAGCCACTCTCTCAGTCATTATGCTGGTTCATCCTGATGCTCCCTGACTTCTTAACACTGGAGACCCCTGAGCGCTGTCCTCAGATCTCATTTCTTCTGTAAACATACTCCCTCTGTTGGCCATCTTGCTTGGTAACATGCTTTTAGACGTCATCCACATGGTGATAACTTCCAAACTCCATACATATTCCATTTGACACTACTTGTTCAGTCACTAGATCATGTCTGATTCTTTTTGACCCCATGGACTGTAGCCTGCCAGGCTCCTCTGTCCTCCACTATCTCTTGGTGTTTTGCTCAAATTCATCTTATCCTCTGCTGGCCCCTTCTACTTTTCCCTTCAATCTTTTCCAGCATCAGGGTCTTTTCCAGTGAGTCAGCCCTTCACATCAGCTGGTCAAAGCAATGGAGCTTCAGCTTCAGCAATAGTCCTTCCAGTGAATATTTAGTGTTGATTTCCTTTAGGGTTGATGGTTTTGATATCCTTGAAGCCTAAGGGACTTGCAATGGTCTTCTCCAGCGCCACAATTTGAAAGCATCAATTCTTCAGTGTTCAGCCTTCTTTATGGACCAACTGTCACATTCATACATGACTACTGGGAAAATCATAGCTTTGACTATATGAACTTTTGTTGGCAAAGTGATGTCTCTGCTCTTTAATATGATGTCTAGGTTTGTCATAGCTTTCCTTTCAAGGAACAAGCATCTTTTAATTTCATCCCTGCGGTTAACATCTGCAGTGATTTTGGAGCCCAAGAAAATAAAATCTGTCACTGCTTCCAGTTTTTCCTCTTCTATTTCCCATGAAGTGATGGGACTGGATGGCATGTTCTTCGGTCTTTTGAATGTTGAGTTTCAAGCCAGCATTTTCACTTTCCTCTTTTACCCTCATCAAGAAGCTCTTTACTTTCTGCTATTACCCTTTTCATTTTCTGCCATTTACTCAATCATCTGCATAACTGAGGTTGTTGATATTTTTCCAGGCAATCTTGGAGCCAGCTTGTGATTCACCCAACCTGGCATTTTGCATGATGTACTCTGCATGTAAGTTAAATAAGCAGAGTGACAATATATATCCTTATCATACTCGTTTCTCAACTTTGAACTAGTCAGTCTGGTTCTAAACATCACTTCTTAACCTGCATACAGGTGTCTCAGGAGACAGATAAGTGGTCTGGTATTAGTGTCTCTTTAGGAATTTTCCACAGTTTGTTGTAATTCACACTGAAAAAGGCTTTAGCATAGTCAATGATGCAGAAGGAGATGTTTTTTTCTGGAGCTCCTTTACTAATGAATGTTGGCAATTTGATCTCTGGTTCATTGTCCTCTTCAAAATCTACTTGTACAACTGAAAGTTCTTGGTTCATATACTGCTGAAGCCTAACTTGAAGGATTTTGAGCATAACCTTACTAGTTTGTGAAATGAGCACAATCATATTGTAGTTTGAACATTGTTTGGCTTTGGCTTTCTTTGGGATTGGAATGAAAAACTGACCTTTTCCAGTCCTGTAGCCACTGCTGAGTGGCCGCACTTCTCCTCGGAAAGCTAGTAAAAATTGAAATAATAACATGTCCAGTCACAAAATCCTAATATTATCCCCCAACACAACACATACATATACACACACAACTTGCTGTTTCAATATTCTTTGCTCTTTCTTACCTCCACTCTTTCTCTTATATCCCATATCCTTTCTTTGTGAAGTCGCTGTTATGTCCGACTGTTTGCGACCCCATGGACTGTAGCCTACCAGGCTCCTCTGTCCATGGGATTTTCCAGGCAATAATACTGGAATGGATTGCCGTTTCCTTCTCCAGGGGATCTTCCCGACCCAGGGACTGAACCCAGGTCTCCCGCATTGTAGACAGACGCTTAACTGTCTAAGCCACCAGGGAAGACCGATCCATTCTTTAACCAACCTTATTTACTTTAAATTCAAAAGGATTTCAGAATCCAGACACATCTCTGCTGTTATTCTCTGGTTTTTTCACTTCTGCCATTGTGTTTTCAACAAGTCAGAATAATCTTTTTAAAAAGTAAAAAGTTTTTGCATGAGGCATATAAAAAGTTAAAAAAATTTATAATTATGTGAGGTGTTGAATATTAAATAAACTTACTGCAGGAATCATTTTGTAGATATACATCAAACTATTTTGTTGTGCACCTTTAATACAATATATGGGTTATAGTTTAATAAACTGGAGAAAATTTTAAAAATTATTTCTTTGCTCAAAATCTTTCACTGTGTCTTAGAGTGAGAGCCTAAGTCCTTACAGGGTCCTCCACTCCAGGGGATTCCCTCTTACCCTGTTCTCCAGTCAGTCTGCTCCAGTTACACTGATTCTTGGCCGACTGCCCTGCTCAGCCTCTAGGCATCTACTCTTATTCTTCCCCAGACAGCCTCATGGTTGCTTCCTTAGTTTCTTTTTAGATTTTGCTCAAGTGCTCTCTGTTTCAGAGTTTCTTGATCACTCTGCTTAATATTCCAGGTCATCCTCCACTCTGGCATGCCTCATGCCACTTGATGCTTTACTTTTCTTTATGTCACCTATCACCACGTGACTTTATTTATTACACTTTTGTAGCATCATACATATTGGCTTAATTTTTTAAGGCATTTTAATCTATTTATTAAAAATGTATTTTTTATTTTAATTGAAGTATAATTTACATTCAGTATGGTTCACCTATAAAATTTGGTGTAATTTTGACAAATTTACACATTTGTGTAACCACCACAGTCAAGATTAAAAGTTTATTGCTATCTGAAAAGTACTTTTTGCAGTGAGTATTCTCCCCAAACCCCTAGAGAGACAGCTGGAACATGGGACTCTTTGCTGTGGAGTTTACATATGGACAGAGGTCTCCTCAATAGATACAAAGAAACAATAAGGGACTAAAAATAATTGCATGCATATGAAGTTGGGGTTAAACAGGAACAATAAGATACAAGAAGGTAATGACCAATTGCTACTTCTGAGGGGTCCATGCACTCTGTGTAGAGCACCACCAAAAGGGAAGGCAGACCTAAGCCACCCCCTACCCCATTCCTACATTGTTTTTGTGCAGTGCTTGGTCATGTCTGACTCTGCAACCCCAAGAACTGTAGTCCCACATATAGATGGGTAAAGAATGGAAACAGTGACAGATTTTATTTTCTTGGGTTCCAAAATCATTGAGGATGGTGACTACAGCCATACAATTTAAAGACACTTGTTCCTTGGAAGAAAAACTATGACCAACCTAGATAGCATATTAAAAAGCAGAGACATTACTTTGCCAACAAAGGTCCATTTGGTCAAAGCTATGGTTTTTTCCAGTTAGTCATGTATGGATGTGAGAGTTGGACTATAAAGAAAGCTGAGCACTGAAGAACTGATGTTTTTGAGCTGTGGTGTTGGAGAAGACTCTTGAGAGTCCCTTGGAGTTCTAGGAGATCCAACCAGTCCATCCTAAAGGATCCCTGTGACCCCTGTCTGGGAAGATCCTGCATGCTGTCTTTTTCAGCTAGGTATCCCTCGTTGCTCATGCCTATCTTCCTACCTAACAAATGGAACAGAACATTTGTTTTCTCATTGTTTGGCTTCTTTCACTCAGCTTAATGATTTTGAGACTTGTCCATGTTTTTGAGTGTATTGCAATTTTTTTCTAATTGTTGAGAAACATTGCAATCTATGGTTAATCTACAGTTTGGTTTTCTAGTCACCTGTTGATAGACTTTTGGATTGTTTCCTGCTTGGATCACGGTGAATAAAGTTGCTTGAACATTTATGTAAAAGTCTTCGTGAGTATTCCACTTTCTTGGGTAAATACCTACACATAGGATCACTGAGTGATATAGTAAATGATAGGCTAAATTTATAAGAAAATTCCAAAATATTTTCCATGATGGGATATCATTTAGCTTATCTCCCAGTTGCTCCACACCCTTGCCAACACCAGTATTATTGGTCTTTTCATTTCAGTCTTTATTTTTTTTAAAATTATTATTATTATTATTATTTACTTTATAATATTGTATTGGTTTTGCCATATATCAACATGAAACCACCACGGGTGTACACGTGTTCCCCATCCTGAATCCCCCTCCCATCTTCCTCTCCATCCCATCCCTCTGGGTCATCCCAGTGCACCAGCCCCAAGCATCTTGTATCCTGCATCGAACCTAGACTGGCGATTCGTTTCTTATATGATATTATACATGTTTCAATGCCATTCTCCCAAATCATCCCACCCTCTCCCTCTCCCACAGAGTCCAAAAGTCTATTCTATACATCTGTGTCTCTTTTGCTGTCTCACATACAGGGTTATTGTTACCATGCATAATGATATCTCAGTGTCGTTTGCATTTTCCTAATGACAAATGAAATTAAGCATTTTTTATGTGCTTATTTGCCATCTGTTTAAGTTCTTTGTTGAATTATGTTTTAAATCTTTTGTCCATTATTTTTATTAGTTTCCTTTTCTTATTATTGTGTTTTGAGAGTTCTTTTCTTATTCTGGATAAAGATGCTTTATCAATAACTTGTTTGCAAATATTTTCTCCTACTTTGTACTTTTTTTTTTATAATGCTCCTTGATGTAATTTTTAATATATTTCTACCGCTTATTGTCTGCTGATTATCTAGGATCTAAAAGTTAATCATTTTCACCAAATTTGTAAAATGTTTGATGTTTATTTCTTCAAACTTTTTTTGCCTCCATCTCTTTTTTCTCCTCCTCGATCTTCAGAGACACATAAGTGAAACTGTTTGATATTGCCTCATACCTTTCTGTGGATATATTTTTTCTTGTTAAGCCTTTTATTGTATTATTTTTATCATATTATGTGCAAGTTTTCACATCTTCTGCAGTATTGAATCTGTCATGAATTCTAACCAACATATTATTTATTTCAGATATTATAGGGTTTTTTTTTTTTGTAAATTCAATTAAGATCTTTAAAATTTTCTCTGTGTTTTCTTTGTTTGTGCTCAACTTAAAACAGTCTTGAATATATTTGTAAGATTTATAATAGATGCTTTAAGTTCTTGTCTGCTAATTCTGTTATCTCTGCCCTTTCTGTGTCTGTTTCTACTTCAGGCTATGGGGGTGTTTCTCACTTTTTCATGCTTTGTATTTGACTGGATGAACAATTTGTAAATTTTAAATTGAGTATTAGATTTTTCTTGTATTCATTTAAAAGTTTGAGCTTTGGTATAGCACTCTACTGGGATTTCTTTAGGAGGAATGATGCTGAAGCTGAAACTCCAGTACTTTGGGCCACCTCATGAGAAGAGTTGACTCATTAGAAAAGACTCTGATGCTGAGACGGATTGGGGGCAGGAGGAGAAGAGGACGACAGAGGATGAGATGGCTG